>NC_134357.1:331805241-331812741 GCF_048569485.1 Anomaloglossus baeobatrachus
ACCCATTCCGCACAGGGCACCACAGACGCTATAGAAAGGCAAGCAGTGAAACATTTGGAATGAAACCCAAATGAAAAAATGATTTTTCGACCCAAATTTATGATTTAAAGGGGTTCTCCACTACTAGGACAGCCTCTTCTTATTACACGTTTCCACCAGATAAAATGATAAAGCCTATATTCCCCTCCCATACCGGCGCCATTCCAGTGGTTCACGTTCCTGCATCTCTTGTGGGGTTGTGACGTCATGCGAACCCCACATCCAATCAGCGCCGGATTCTGCCAGGGAGAATATATAGTGTGCTAGCCTCATTAGGGTGGTTGACCGTGTACCCCCCCTGGTGAATGATGTAGGACACAGCTATCCTGTTGTCAAAATGGATCCGTACATGGAGACCTGCCAGCAGAGGAGAAAGCAGGAAGAGCTTTGCCAAAGCGCACAGTTTCCCGTACTTGGAAGAACTCCAGAAATCTATGGAACTCCACCCCCCCGAGCTACGTGACTCCACAGGTGAGTCCCCCAGCTGAGTGCGCTGGCATCGGTCATAATAATATCCAAACTGGTAGTGCCCATGGACCACCAACTAATATCTCTGGTCAGACCCGTTTTTTTTTTTTTTTTTACATGGGCAAGGCCACCAAAGGCGCAAGGCCCCAAAGATGCAAGCTTGGAGGCACCAAACAAGCACAGGGGAGCCAGGCACAAGCTCAGGGGCACAGGCACAGAGGAGACAGGCACAAGCACAGAAGCACAAGCAACAGAGGCGCCAGGCACAAGCACAGAGGCGCCAGGAACACAGAGGCGCCAGGCACAAGCAACAGAGGCGCCAGGCACAAGCAACAGAGGCGCCAGGCACAAGCAACAGAGGAGCCAGGCACAAGCAACAGAGGCGCCAGGCCCAAACACAGAGGCGCCAGGCTCAAGCACAGAGGCGCCATCTTGCCAGTCCCTGCACATGTGCAGAGACGGATTCTGGTCTGACGTCACATCCTGTCAGGAACCCAGAACTCAGCAGCGCCGCCAAGGACACCCAGCAGCTTCCACCCCAGGCATCACAGCCAGGTTCCTACGGTAAGAGACCAGCGTGTCAAACGCAGCCGCACCGGTTCTCTACGCGACACAGATCCGGCTCAGAGAACCAGCGTATCTACTGCCGGGAGTGACCTGTAGGATGCAGACCTGGGACCTCTGTTTTCGGCTGTAAACCGGCGTATACAACTGCCGGAAGACCCATAAGGTCCCGAGCAGGACACAGACCCGGTAGCATGATTTGTCTGGCATATTCCACTCCCGGGGCTCTCACCCCTGCAAGACACAGACCCGGTACCATGCTAGGTCGGCGTATCAACTGAAGGAGCTTTCGCTCCAGCAGGACACAGACCTGGCAGGAGAGACCAGCGTATCAATTGCCCCGGAACGTCCTGAAGACAGTAAAGCAAGACACAGATCCGGAAGCTTCAAAAAAGAAATAAATGGAAAAAAGGGGGGCTGAGGCCACTGGTCTTAAAAAAACAAAACAAAAAAAAAAAACAACCAAAAGGACCCCAACCCTAAGCCGTCCTTCACTGTGGCAGCGCCACAGCACTTCTGGGTCTCCCATCCTGGGACAGGAAACCGAACTGATGAAGTGGAAAGGTGCCGCCCTTTTATTTTAGTGGGTTTCCTGTCCAAATGAGGGGCGGACCTATCTCTCTGGTGGTGCTGTCATGGCGACAGGAAAAAACTGAAATATCACATGGTAATAAGTATTCAGACCTTTTGCTCAGATACTCATATTTAAGTCACATGCTGTCCATTTCCTTGCGATCCTCCTTGAGATGGTTCTACTCCTTCATTGGAGTCCAGCTGTGTTTAATTAAACTGATAGGACTTGATTTGGAAAGGCACACACCTGTCTATATAAGATCTCACAGCTCACAGTGCATGTCAGACCAAATGAGAATCATGAGGTGAAAAGGAACTACCCATGGAGCTCAGAGACAGAATTGTGGCAAGGCACAGATCTGGCAAAGGTTACAAAATAAGAATTATTCTTACCAATAATTCGGTTTCTAGGACCTTCCACGACAGCATAGGAGGTTGTCTCTCCACGCCCTAATTGGGACAGGAAGTTCAAGAGGTTTAAAAGGACCCTCCCACCTCCCACAGCCAGTGTCTTACAAAGAAGCCATAGCATATGAGAAGTACTACACATTCAGGAATATATGAATACATAGGGGAGGGAATTACCTGCTGTCGTGGAAGGTCCTAGAAACCGAATTAACGGTAAGAATAATTCTTATTTCTCTAGTCCCTTCCACGACAGCATAGGAGGAATACCAAAGAATTGATACCTAGGGGGGGACCACAGCCTGCAGGACCTTCCTGCCAAAGGCCAAATCCCTGTTGGAATCCAGATCCAACCGATAATGCTTCGTGAAAGTATGGAGCGAAGACCACGTAGCCGCCTTGCAGATCTGCTCAGGGGAGGCCCCTGCCCGTTCAGCCCAGGAGACAGAGGTGGCTCTGGTGGAGTGTGCCGTAAATCCGGTAGGTGGAGAGAGATGCTGAGCGAGGTAGGCGTCTCTAATTGCCCGCACAATCCAGTTGGCGACGGTACTCTTAGCTACCTTCCTGCCCTTATTTCGACCAAAGGGCTGGATAAACAGGTTACTATCAAGGCGCCAAGAAGCAGTAACCTCTAGGTAGTGCAATACAGTCCTACGGACGTCCAAAGAATGAAACACTTCCTCACCGGGAGTCCGAGGATTCTGACAGAAGGAAGGCAGGATGATGGACTGAGAACGGTGGAAATCCGAAACCACCTTGGGAAGGAAGGAAGGGTCCAGCTGAAAAACAATGCTGTCATCTCTGATGGTCAGGTAAGGTTCCCGAATAGACAAAGCCTGAAGTTCTCAGACTCTGCGAGCAGACGTAATAGCCACGAGAAAAGCAGTCTTGTGAGAAAGAGAACGAATGTGACAAGAGCACAGAGGCTCAAAAGGTGACCGAGATAGTCCGGTAAGGACCACATTGAGATCCCAGCGAGGCGTCAGGACCCTCTGACGTGGACAGAGTCTACTAGCGGACACAAAGAACCGACGGATCCAACGATGATCTGCCAGAGCCGTGTCAAAGACTGCACTGGGGGCTGACACCTGAACTTTCAGGGTGCTAGGCCGAAGGCCTAAGTCCAATCCACTCTGGAGAAAGTCCAGAATCTGCGCAATTTTAGGCTGAAGTGGGTCAGGAGGCCGAGAACAACACCAGGAGGAAAATTTCTTCCAGATTTTGTTGTAAATACTATTAGTCACTGGTTTACGGTTCTTCTGCAGGGTAGCCACAACCTTGTCAGAAAGCCCTTGGGCCTTCAGTGCCCGGGCCTCAGAAGCCAGGCAGCCAAGTTGAGTTTCTGGGGAGCCGGATGGAAAATCGGACCCTGGGACAGTAAGCTGGGGTCCGAACCTAAGAGGACTGGGCCGTCTATTCCTAGAGTCATGACCAGGCTGTACCAACTCCTCCGAGGCCACAGCGGAGCTACCAGTATAGTTGGGACCCCCTCGTCTCTGATCTTCCTCAGGGCCCTTGCGAGAAGAGGAAGAGGAGGGAACGCATAAGCGAGGCAAAAGGACCAATCGTGGCAGAAAGCGTCTACTCCTAACGCCTTGTCCCGTGGGTTCAGGGAGAAATATGTTGCGACCTTGCGATTCTCTGCCGAAGCAAAGAGGTCCACCTCTGGAGTACCCCACCTTGCCACCAGAGAGCAGAACACCGCCTGATCCAGGCTCCATTCCCCCGGATGAACATCCCGACGACTCAGGAAATCCGCCTGAAGATTTAGTGAGCCCTTCAGATGGACTGCAGAAAGGGATAGCAGTGATTGTTCCGCCCATTGAAAGATCCGGGAGGACACTGACTTCAGGGCGCCTGAGCGTGTACTGCCCTGATGGCGGAGATGTGCCACTGTTGTGACATTGTCTGAATATACCAGGACGTGAGAGTCTCGGACGAGGTCCTGAGCCGCAAGGAGGGCTTCCCTGACTGCCCTGAGCTCCCGGTAGTTGGAGGATTGGGAGCTGACGTAAGGACTCCAGACCCCTTGAAATGGGGAGTTTGCCACCATTGCACCCCATCCTCGCAGGCTGGCATCTGTGGTCAGTGTAACCAGGGGTGCCTGAGTCCAGGCAACCCCCACTTGTAGGTTGCTGGGCCGCAGCCACCAGAGAAGGGATGAGGAGACGGGCCCCGAGAGGCGAAACCGTCTGTTTAGGGATGACGGGAGTCTGTCCCAATGTGCCAGGATATGATCCTGGAGACACCGAGAATGGGCCTGAGCCCACCTGACGGAGGGAATGCAGGACGTCATGGAACCCAGAGCTGACATAGCCGCTCGAAGCGTCGGGCGAGCCTGCCTGCGAAGCTTTGATATTTTGGCTAACAGAGCTACCTTGTGGCCCTCCGGGAGAAAAGATGCCTGTCTGTCGGAGTCCAGCAGCACTCCGAGAAACTGCCGAGTGGAGGAGGGGTTTAACTGATTTTTTGAGATTGGGAATCCATGCCAGGGACCGAAGGATTCCCAAAGACTTTTCCACATGGCTCCGGAGGGTTGGAGCAGATGGAGCCATGAGAAGAAAGTCGTCCAAATATGGAACCAGACAGATACCCTGCA
This sequence comes from Anomaloglossus baeobatrachus, assembly GCF_048569485.1. Classification (NCBI taxonomy): domain Eukaryota; kingdom Metazoa; phylum Chordata; class Amphibia; order Anura; family Aromobatidae; genus Anomaloglossus; species Anomaloglossus baeobatrachus. The sequence continues at coordinate 331,809,890 of NC_134357.1, forward strand.
ATCTTATGAAGGCGACCACCTCTGCCATGATCTTCGAAAAGATCCTTGGCGCCGAGGAGATCCCGAAGGGAAGTACATTGAATTGGAAATGAAGCACTTCCTCCCCGTGTAGCACCGCAAACCTGAGGTATTGCCTGTGACCCGGATGGACGGGCACATGGAAGTAGGCGTCTTTCAGATCTATAGAGGCCATCTGGTGGTGTAGACCTATCAGGGGAATAGCTGATTTTACTGACTCCATCTTCAACCGCCGGTACCTGACCTGACGGTTTAGACGTTTTAAATTGATTATTATTCGGACGTCGCCAGACGGCTTCTTGACAAGGAAGAGGCGGGAGTAGAGTCCTACCCCTTCTTCCCGACTCGGGACTGGGGAAACGACCCCCGAGTGCATTAGCTCTATAATCTTTGCGTACAACAGAGCCTGTGAAACCTGCGACGCCAGAGCAGTGACTCGGAGACCCGGACGAGGGGGGGAGAGGAATTCTATGAGGAGACCCTCCGAGACGATCTTCAGAACCCATTAGCAAGTGGTTATGGACCGTCACTGGGGAAGAAACGCCGAGAGTCGTCCCCCCACCCGGGCCGAGTCACTGTTTGTCCTGCTGAGGACGTTGTGGATGGGGAGGGATGAGGATGTTTCTCCCTCTACCCTTAGGATAGCTCCACCGGCCCGCCTTTCCTTTCCCTCTGGGCTGGGAGGCCTGAGGCATCGAGGGACGAAAGGACCGCTTCCTGGTGGGTCTAGGATCAGGCAAGGCCTTACGATCAGTCGCCTTGTCCAGAATATCATCCAGGGCAGGCCCAAACACCAAATCCCCTTTAAACGGAAGGGAGCAAAGCCTCATTTTGGAGGTGGAGTCTCCACTCCAGGCCTTAAGCCAGAGGGCACGTCTGGCAGAGTTAGAAAGAACCGAGGTCCTGGCCGCCAGGCGGACAGATTCCACCGAGGTATCTGCCAAAAAACTGGTAGCCTTCCTAAGCAAGGGAAGGGATTCCAGTAATTCCTCCCTAGGGGTCCCTTGGGAAATATGAGCCTACACAAGTGGAGGCAATGTTAGCCTGAATAGAAGAAGACGATGCCTCCCAGGATCGCTTCATCAGGCCTTCTACCTTCCTATCCATCTGATCCTTCAGTTGGGAAGTATCTTCAAAGGGAAGAGCCGTTTGTTTAGCTACCCTAGCCACCTGGACGTGTACTTTTGGGACCTCCCAATGTAATCCAGAAGGTTCTAGAGGAAACCGGCGTCTAGGGTCACTCCGTACCCGCCTCTCAGGAAATTCCCATTCCTGAGAGACAATATCCAGAATATTGGCATGAACTGGAAATCCTGTTTGACTGATTTCAGGCCAGCAAACATTTCATCCTGGATTGAGGGAAGAGACTGCACTTCCTCTAACCCCATAGTGCTCCGAACTGCCCCAATAAGATCCCCCAAATCTTCTGAGGGAAACAGAAAGGACTGGTCAGACCCCCCAGAGGGAAATCCTTCATCAGGACCCTCAGAGGTGGAATCAGCGTCCTCCTGATCAGACGGGGTCGACTGGAGTCTCCTCTTCTTTGGAGAAGAGGGTCCAGGAGCAGGGCCAGGAGCAGGGCCAGGAGCAGGGAGGGAGGCCAGGGAGGCCCTAATCTCCTGTTTCATCATGGACCGCAACTCGTCTATCAGGGACGGTTGTTCGGCTCTAATAATCTGGTCCGTGCATTGTTGGCAAAGCTTTTTGTCCCATACTGCAGGGAGCTTCTTTATACAGACAGGACATTTTTTAATTTTTTCAAATCTGTCAGGTCTATCCGGCTTATCGGACTTGTCAGCCTTCTCTGACTTCTCAGACTTTTCATTTCTGTCAGTTTTCTTAGTGGCCTTGTCCTCCTAGAAAACACAGACCAGAGAGCCATAAATCATCTGACTGACACCTATGTCCGAGGGACCATCCCCCTCCATACTTACAGTAGCAGGGGGCACACTGGGTTCTGCAGATGCAGCTGCAGCGGAAGACATGACAGGGAGCACGGTTGCTTACCATGATCTGACGTCTTCACGGCAGCCCTTATGCAAAAGGGCCTGCCCCCCCCAGTGACGGCTAACGTTCCCCGCCTCCCGCATCCGGTCCCGGACAGGCCGTGCCAGCGTCGGCGTGTCCTCCACGCTGCCTCCGCAAACCGGAAGCGCTCAACCGGAAGTCCGCAAGACCGGAAGTCCCGCCCCCGGGAGCACTTCCGGATCGCTCCGGCAGCGTGCATGCAGGAAGCGGCCGGCGGCTCAGGGAGGACGCCGGCCGGGGAGCTCAACAGCCTGCATCACCCCTAAGGAGGCTCCGGAAGGCTGGAGCAGCGGTCCCCCACAGCGTGAGGGAACAGCAAGGGAGGAGCGGTGAAGGCCCGACCGATGCTGTCCGGCTTAAGGTAACAGGGGAAAGAAAAAAGGAAAAATATTATACTGTAGTTCGCCGGCCACCACAGCATAGGAGAAAAAATAAAAAACCTCTCCATGCCCCATGGGGACAGGAAAGACACTGGCTGTGGGAGGTGGGAGGGTCCTTTTAAACCTCTTGAACTTCCTGTCCCAATTAGGGCGTGGAGAGACAACCTCCTATGCTGTCGTGGAAGGGACTAGAGAAATAATTTCTGCAGTACTCAAGGTTCCTAAGAGAAGTGGCCTCCATAATCCTTAACTGAAAGAAGTTTGGGGCCAGCAGGACTCTTTCTAGACCTGGCTGTCCAGCCAAACTGAGCAATCATGGGAAAAGAGCCTTGGTGAGAGAGGTAAAGAAGGACCCCAAGATCACGGTGGCTGAGCTCCAGAGATGAGGTAGGAGATGGGAGAAAGTTCCCCAAAGTCAACTATCAC